>NW_019266740.1:509048-552729 GCF_002742605.1 Olea europaea var. sylvestris
CATACGATGATAATATTGTTAGGTGGATAAAGGCAATGTGCTGTATTCTTTACTTCAGACACGAACAAGCAACACTGGTCAAATGCACTGTGAACTGAAAGGCTAATGGTAAAAAATGTTAAAACAACCTGAAAATCGGATTGGAAGTCGAAGGGGTTCGATTTTGTTCGAAAACAAGTTCAGCAGAATCTTCAAACCCATTTTCTGGAAAAACGACACACCTGGTGCACGAACGGAGAGCACTACCAGACTCCAGTTGTCAAGTAGAACATTTCGGTGCAGCGCGTGTGACACACGCATCAGCGGTGGAGGCGGCGCGTGAGACCACGAGCAAAGGACACAGGAGGCGCGTGAGGGCGCGTTTGGAGGATTCAGCTGGAGGTCAAAAAAGACAGATTGTTCCTTGATGAATTTCTAACCTTCTAATGGTGTTGGATTTCTGTTTGGTGCACTGTGGAAGTAGATATAGTCTCGGGCAGAGGAGAAACTTTTCCGTTAGCGGCTCGATGGTGTTTCCTGGTGTTTCAGAAGCTTTTGGATGAATTAGGGCAGTTACTGGAGGCTTTAGATCGACAAAGACTCGCATCTCTCCTTATATGAACCAATAGATTGGTTCGCTCGGTTTGCGCACTCTAGCACCCTTTCGAACTTACAATTGAAATATTGTGTTATTTGCTACCATATTGTTACTTGACTCTTGTGATATTGGTTATGTTTTACTTGTTATGATATCATCATTTATGTCATCTTAGAAAGTAATTTATACATAAATTGGTTTGAGTTTGCATTTATGTGTGGGTAAATTGGCTAAGTAAAACTTTTTTCGAAAATATTATTTTGCTAATATGGCCTCTCAAGTTGAATTGGCACAATTCAATGGTAAGGGAGAATATTCCATTTGGAAGCAAAAAATGAAAGTTATTTTAATTCAAGAAAAAGTTTCTAAAACTCTTGATGACCTGGAAAAATATCCGATGCATTAAAAGCTAAACCGGATGAAATTACTGAGATGAACGAAATTGCACATAGTTTGATTATATTACATTTATCTGATGATGTGTTAGGACAAGTTGAACGACATAAGACTGCCAAAGAGTTGTGGGAAGCACTTGACAAGCTTTTTTTTTTTTTGGAAAAATCTCTTCCAAACAAAATACATTTGCTTCAAAAACTGTTTAGTTTTAAGCTGGACCCGGAGAAGGATCTTGAATCAAATTTGAGTGACTTTAACAGACTCGTCAAGTGTTTGGCCCACAATGACAAGAAATTTAATGATGAGTATCTAGCGGTTATACTTTCAAATGCTACGCCCGAATCTTATAGAGATATTAGGAATGCTATCACGTATGTTAGGGATACATTGACCTAAGATATTGTGACTAATGCTTTGAGAGCTAGGGAGCTAGAGCTTAAGAAAGAGTTGAAGGGTAGCTCAAGAGAAGAGAGTTTGTTTGCTAGACGGAGGAATGAGACAAGGGAGAACCATTTTCAAAGTAAGAAGGGCAAAGGAAAATCGAAGGGTAGGTCTAAGTCTAGAGATAAGAGTGGTAAGAAATGCTTCCATTGTGGCAAGTTAGGACATTTCAAGAAAGACTGTAATGACCTTAAAACGAAACAAAGACCGCAGCACAATGATGATCAGAACTTAGTTGCTGTAAGTGATTCCCTCGATTGCCTGCATATTATGACCGTGTCAGGAGATTTTGACACCGACGTAAATGGTGCTCGTGATAACATACATGTCATGAATGTTTCTAATATTGATTTTGACACTAAGTGGGTATTAGACTCAAGTGCTACTGTTCATATGTGTCATGTTAAATCTTGGTTCTATAACTATAGAGATGTGAATCTTAGAAAAGTATACTTAGGAGATGATCGTACACACAATGTAGAAGGAGGAGGTGATATTGCTATTAGGATGCATGATGGCATTATCAAACCCCTTAAAGGTGTTAGGTACGTCCCGGGCCTAGCAAGGAATCTCATTTCCATAGGCACTCTAGAAGAAGAAGGTCATGAGTTCAAATCTCATGCTGGTACTTTAAAGATTTGTAAAGGATCTTTAGTGGTTACGAAAGGTCCCAAGAAGAATGGGTTATATGTCCTTCAAGGTAAAACCTTGGATAGCAAAGAGTCGGCTTTATCTTTAGTTTGTGAAGATAAATTAGATCTTTGGCATAAGAGAATGGGACACATTGGGAACAAAGGATTGAAATACCTTAGTGACCAGAATTTACTTGGTAAGGATAGTGTTACACATTTAAGTTTTTGCAAGACGTGTGTTCTAGGAAAGTTACACAAGGTTAGCTTTGGGACAGGTGAACACAGCACTAAAAGACCGTTGGACTACATTCATCCAGATTTGTGGGGTCCTGAAAAACACCCCACACATGGAGGAAATAGATTTTTTCCATCCATTGTTGATAATCACTCGAGGAAAGTTTGGGTGTATCTCCTTAAACCCAAATCTGAAACTTTTAGTAAGTTTAAGTCTTGACTTGCCTTAGTTGAAAATCAAATGGGAAAGGGTGTGAAAACTCTTAGGATGGATAATGGTTTAGAGTTTTACAACTTCAAATTTGATAATTTCTGCAAGGGAAAGGATATAATGAGGCACAGGACTGTAAGACATACCCCTCAACAAAATGGGGTAGTGGAGAGAGTTAATCGGACTTTAATAGATAAAGTCACATGTATGATGATTAATTTTGGGTTGTCTAAAGGTTTCTGGGGTGAAGCCGTGTGCACTGCTGCTTATTTAATAAATAGGTCACCTTCTAGTTCTGTTAACTTCAAAACTCCTCAAGAGTTGTGGTCTAGAAAACCCCCAGATTTGTCACATATTAGAGTGTTTGGTTGTGCAGCTTACGCACATCAGGTTGAGGGCAAATTGGATCCTATGACCACAAAGTGTGTCATGTTAGGTTATCCAGAGGGAGTAAAAGGATATAGAATATGGGTTTTAGGTGTAAAGGGCATTAAGATTATTAACAGTAGAGATGTAAAGGTCAATGAACTTGATATGCCTTGTCTTAAAAACCTAGTAAGTCAGAGCAAACAGATTGAGGAAAGAGAATCTTCTACTAGAAAGAAGATGGAATTTGAGGCCAAGAGATTAGGTGATAATCTAGAGGATAGTGAAATCCAACCTCAGGAAGAATCCGATCAAGAAGTAGTGATAGAACAACCTGAACTTGAAATTCCTGAAACTATTGTCCCGAATCAAGAAACATCTGCAGGTACTAATTGGGATGATTATCAATTAGTGAGGGATAGAGAGAGAAGACAAGTGAAGCTCTATTTGAAGTACATCTCTTCAAACTTGATAAAATTTGTCCTAGTCTCAGGTGAAGCCTTGGAGTTAGTTGAACCGACTTCATTTGATGAAATGGTTAACTGTGAAAATTTTGAAAGTTGGAAAAAGGCAATGAGAGAAGAGATCCGGTCTCTAAACAAAAATGAGACTTGGAAGTTGGTTGAAAAACCAAAGAATCAAAAGGCAGTCCATTGTAAATGAATCTACAAGTTAAAAGGAGTAGGACCTAAAGACCCTTTATCATACAAAGCTAGGTTGGTTGTGAAGGGATTTATTCAGAGAGAAGGGATAGACTATAACGAGGTATTCTCACCGGTTATTAAGTATAAAACTATTAGGTTAGTCTTAGCCTTAGTTGTCCAGTATGATTGGGAGTTGGAGCAACTAGATGTTAAGACAACTTTTCTTCATGGGGAGTTAGATGAATTAATTTACATGTCTCAACCTCAGGGGTTCGAGGTGAAGGGAAAATCAGTACTTGTGTGTTTGCTTAAAAAGTCCTTAGGTCTTAAGCAGATTCATAGGCAATGATATAAGAGATTTGATGCTTATATGCTTAAAATTGGTTTTAAGAGAAGTGAATTTGATGCATGTCTATCTTTTAATAACTCTAAAATAGGCTGTGAAGTTTATTTATTGTTATATGTTGATGACATGTTGCTTGCTAGTCCTAGTAAAGTTGAAATCACAAAGATGAAAAACCTTTTAAAATTGAAATTTGGCATGAAAGACTTAGGAGAGGCAAGAAAAATCCTTGGCATGGTTATTGAAAGGAATAGGGCTAATAATAGGATGACTATTAATCAAGAGTTTTATTTGGATAAAGTAATAACCAAATTTGGTATGAAATTTGCTAAATCTGTCAATATACCATTAGCTGCACACACGAACTTATCATCTGCACAAGGCCGTAAAACTGAAGAAGAAATGCATGAAATGAGTAATGTTCCCTATGCTAATGCCATTGGGTCTGTAATGTATTCTATGATTACCACAAAATCGGACCTTGCATATGCAGTTAGTTTCTTGAGTAGTTTTATGTCTAACCCAGGTAAACTACATTGCACTGCACTTAAATGGCTATTAAGATACCTAGCTGGATCTTTGAAAGGGGGATTAGTGTTTGAAAGAAGAAGTAACAAATTAGAACTTAAAGGATACGTAGATTCTGACTTTGCGGGGGATAAAGATCAGAGGAAATCTACCACTTCTTACTTCTTCACTTTAGGTGATAATTGTATCACTTGGAAATCACAGTTGCAATCTATAGTTACACTCTCTAGCACTGAAGCAGAATATGTTGCATTAAATGAAGTTGTAAAGGAATGCATGTGGTTGAAAGGTCTTCAATGTGAATTAAACTTCTTGAATGATAATGCTATGATTTTTAGTGATAGTCAAAGTTCATTGATGTTGCGTAAAAATCATGTTTATCATGAACGTACTAAGTATATTGAGGTGAAGTATTCATTAGGGAGAGGTTAGCTTTTGGTGATTTTATTTTGCTTAAAATTGCAACTGATGATAATTCTGCAGATGTTGGAACAAAAGTACTTGCGGTTGGTAAGTTCAACAAATGTTTATAAATACTAAATATTGATAATGGTTAATTGTTGTGCAGGTACTAAACTCGAGTGAACGATGATGATAAAAATAAGACCACACTAATGGATATCACTTGTAACCGAGGAATTTGGAGATGGATGTTTGTGGTCCAAGGTGAAGATTTGTAAGGTGGATCACATCCTACTATTAGTGCAAGTTGATTTGTCTAGAGAATATGACTTGGATTATGCTAATTATGGAGTAATATGGACCATAGATTAAATTCAATGGTTGGATTTAATCTTGTGGTCAATTACCTATACTAGTGTTGTCACTTTCTTGACCCTAGTACAATATTTGAATTTTGAATTCAAATGAATTGGCTCCATAATTATAAGACCTCTTCATTCTCTCATACTTGAATTTGACATAACATTTGAGAGAGAGAGCATAGAGAAGTAACCAAATGGGAGCTTTCCATAACTCTGGCGAAATTCTTGGTGGCTTCTGACGGATCCTTTCTCGGTATATCCATTGCCATTCCCGTGAACGACGGTGCATGATCTGGTGTGGCACAAATCTGAGCTCAACATCAAGAACACTTCATTGGTGGTGTTGAAGAAGCTTTGGATCGTCTTTGGTTCAATTTTACACTTTGATAGTTTATTATTCCGCATTGTAGTTGTAATAATCTTTTATACACTACACTTTTAACTCTACAGTGTGTGTGTGTGTGTGTGTGTGTGAGAGAGAGAGAGAGAGAGAGAGAGAGAGAGTTTTGGAACATGCTAAAGAAAGTTTAAGAAAGAATATTGTACGGGTCTTGCTTAGAAAGATTTGTATAAATGATATGTTCATACTTGTTTCTTCTACCTGTTTCCTTACATTCCCAGTCATCATCTCAGCATGCAAACCTGAAATATAGATAATGATGCCTTCATCAGATAGATGTAGCTGAAAGTCCTCAAAAATGCATGACAATTTCAAATGAGCTATAATGAACAGAAGCAGAACAACAGCCATTTATCTACAAGAGAAATACTAAAATAGCCACTCTCATGATCAAAGAATTTATCTATACAATCTCATATTCACTTACATTAGCTCTGCCTCAAATGTGCCATAGGAGCACCTATGGCATAACATGACAAGGGAGTAAGTTCTGGGCAATGCCAGATATTGGAACAAAGAAACCAGACATATTTCTCCTTTCAAGTGATGATTGCCAAGGAAGAAGGATTGGTTCTCTACGTTCCATTTTATTTAAATAAAGATGATTTCTCCAACTGAATATTTCGCACTTCTAAGTCGACATCACTCTTATAATGCATTTCTCCCAATTGCCAAATTCAGTCTGGGCACATTCTCTGGTAACGCTATATGTCATAGTATAATGCACACATATCAAATTTCTGTAATTGAACAAGATGTGTGACGTGTGCATCTTTAGATAGCATTTCAGGAAAAATGTTTAGCCAATACCCTGATTCAAACATGAGAGTTTTAGAAAATTCAGGACTTTGACACGAGTCCATAAAGAATGGAGAGGATTCAAAACTTGTTCATACCCAGTTATTCATAACAATTTTCAAGTTTGGAACCAATGTACAGCTTTCTTAAATCATTTCTGAACTGAGTAATTTAAGTTTATGCCTTGCAGGGTGCAGAACCATGACACTCAGAAGTGATATTAAGGAGTAGTCCAGTTGATTACAAGTAACTAAGAATAAAGTTCACACTCTCTGTGCATGACAGCATGAGTGCGAGAGGGGGAGAAATTTCATTAAACTATTACAAAATTTGCTAACCTTAATGTCCAACACCCATCTAGTCAGCATTGGTAAGTCCCTTCCATTGACTTCCTTTTTGTTACATGCGATAAGGTCAATTACCATGAACACATTTAATGCACATGCACCCATCTAGGGATACTCTTCTAATCAAGCTGAAGACAATGCACAATTTTACTTTCCAATTGATTGGTAGCATGAAAACACACCATAAAAGATTAACCTATGGTTGCATCAAATCTCGAGTAACGTACGAAATTTTTTTCCTTGAAATCTTCTATAATATCAATGTTAGATAATATGAGATAAGGTAGGAGCAAGCAATCAAATACAGCAAAAAACTATAGAGGAAAATTGACGACTGCATATTTATGATACATTCTTATCAAGCAAAGACAAAATTTAATCATCTCATTTCCTTCCAATTTTTTAATGAATACCATATAGTTGATATAAAAAGATGAGATTCTGCATCAAATTTTTAATTTGAGATTAAGAATTTGGCAGCAGCTACTTTGTGCAAACCATAACATACCAAGTTTTTTGATCTTGTAAGAAAAGTAAAACTAGGATGATGTGGAAATATCACACCAACAAACAAGACCAAATATAGTTAGTAGACTTCCTAATGGAACTAGTTGATGTGTTGAAAATATTCAGAGTTGTACGATTCATCTGAAGCCTCCTAGTCTTTTTTCTGTGATTTCTAAATTACTTTCAGAGGAAACTCGCTAGAGAGCGTTAGCAACAGGAACTAAGAGCAATACATCTATAGTAGTATTTAAAAGAAATAGTAACAGGGCATAATATTAGCAACTGAATATGACTGCACGTATTTTTTGTTATGAAAAATGTCAATGGAAGAAGAATGTCCATTTCCATAGAATAAGTCTAGAGACTCTAATGGAGGAATACCACGAGGCGGGCATCTCGGCAAACTACTCGTAACTCTTTTCAATTTCTTTGGACTCGAAGAACCTATTGAAATGTAGAAAATGTGCACTATAAGATAGATACAGGGATACCTCCGTCATTGTTTATCATTGTCCAATGTTACTCTTGGTGCTGATTGGACTGGTGATCCTCATATAGAAAATCTATTGCTAGGTATTTTATTTTCTTGAACAATTGGAAAAGCATGAAACAAATGATAATGCTTGATCTTCTACTTGTGGAGTTTGGGGGGGGGGGGGGGGGGCCNGGGGGGGGGGGGGGGGGGGGGGGGGGGGGTTCCAGAATAAGGTGCTAATCTGATGTATTTTGATTGTGTGACATCCCTACTTGGAGGACTCACTTTTTCTTCCTGTAACAACTTATTCTAATAAGTCAAAAATCAAAAGTTGAATTGTCAAAGTCAAAGTCAAAAGGGACTAAAATGAAATAAATCATTTTAATTGGGACTTAGTTTATTATGACAAATATTTTGAAGGTTTAAGTTGGACAAAATACAAATTTTGGGATTTATTTATATATTTTGGAAGTTTAGGATTTAACTTTATATTTATTATAGAAGAGGGACTTCTTTTGCAATTTAAGTTATTGGCCCTTATTTTATTACCATTAAACCCATTTTACACAAAAAAACACACACATACACACAGTAGAATTCGGGCAGAAGCTAGGAAAGGAAGAAGGGAAAAGAAAAAATGGGGGGAAGAAAGAAAAGGAAAAAAAAGGGGAAGATAAGCTAAGTCTTTGATTTTCTCCTCAATTTAACTTATTGAAGAATGATATTAGATTTTAGGGTTCATGGAAATTCCTTAAATTCGAGATTTAGGAAGAATTAAAGGTTATTAGTAGGTATTTGAGGTCAAAGAAATATATATTGAATGATTGGTGTTGGAAAAAAAAATAAGAAAGAAAAAGAAAAGGGGGAACTTAGAAAATGGGTTTATGAAATAGATACTTATTCTTTGATTTATTGGGATTATATGATGTTTGTTATGCTCCGATTATACACGCCTCGGATACCGAAGTGTCAGAGGCCGAGATCAAGTGGACCCCCCGCAGTACAATTTATTCCGACCTGAAAACGACCCTTCCGAAACTTCTCCGAAGTGATATAGCGATTCCTACTACTGATTTGTCGAAGCATCTCATCTCCGAGGTCGAGATCAAGTGAACCCCGGTTAGAAGATCCGCCGCCAATTTGAGATTTGTCCTACATCTAAGGCTTAAATTGATTTAACATCTCCCTGAGGCTAGTTGATGTGACTTATCAACTTTATGTCAATTCAACTCAGAGGAAACAAACTGTCCGCCCACTCTACAAATGTGGCTGATGGACGCCTATGAGCAGACGCTTCATACCGTCAGATGTATACACGCGTTCCACATCCAATGGTTCATACCACCTATAAATACCCAAGGTTTGGCAAGAGGCAAAGGTAATGAAACTCTTAGTACACAGCACTCCATAACAAGTTTATATATTTTCTCCTCCCCCTTTATTGATTGATTTGTATAGCCCCTGAGTACTGTTCCGATCACCCAAACCTGACTTGACCGTCGGAGTGTATACGGCCGCCACCACCCCCGTTGGTTCCGGCCGTGTGCGCCGGACTATTTGCTGATTGTGCGCAGGGAGGAATACGTGGAGTAGCTTTCAGTTGGCCACGTGGAAGGACCAATTTCCGAGGTCAACAGATTGGCGCCGTCTGTGGGAAATAACCCCCATTCGAAGTTTAGCGTTCTCCATCGGAGAAGGTACCAGAAAACCGTCGACTAACCCTGAAAAGGGGGCATTCTTGAAAAAGAATAAAGTCGAGTTACAATCCAAGTTCTTACTACCCTTGAAAAAAGAGGTAGAATGAGCTACAGTCATGAAGACGACAATCCCATGAGAGAGGCCTCTGAAGAAGAGGTACTCCATAACAATGTTACTCATCAGAGACCGCATCACCGGTGTCGCCGAGGTGGAAGAACTGTCGTACTCACTGAAGGAATGACTTAGATAGCTGCGAGTATGAGAGACATAGCAGCTCAGACTATGGCGATGCAGGAATTCCTCATGCAAGCCCAGGGACACCAGAGCTATCAAAGGCCCCAAGGATCTTATCCGGTGCAGGAAATCTCTTTATCTTACTCTCGGGGCCACATGAGCCGGCACACAGAATGCCCCCTCGAAAGGGAGATAAACGCCGAAGAACATCGTATGTGCAAGGGAGTCAGCCATCAGAACCACGCTTGGGGGACAACTTCCCTCAAGAACACGACGACCAAAGATCGGTAAGCGTCTTCGACCAGATAGGGGAGGATCCTAGCAATAGGGTCCGCCCGGCAAGAGGATCAGTTCGTTCGGATAGCGAACAAGAACATGTTCCCCCTCCTCCTCCTAGAAATAGGAGGGAGAGGAGAAACATAGTCGATTGGAGGAGTCGAGGAGAAGTACTTCCACCACCCCAGGACATCCAAGATGATGAAGGGTCAGAGGGGCCCTATCGATCTTATGAGATAGACGATGATGACGATAACCTCCCTTTCTCGAGGGAGATTTGAAGCTTCCCAATGACAACTAACTTCATGCCCCCTAAGATCCCCAAGTATGAGGGAAAGGGGGGCCCGAGAAGCACCTCACAAAGTATATGACACAAATGAGCCTTAGGGAAGCCTCGCCTGCTCTAAAATGCAGAGCCTTCCATTTAACACTAGGCGGAGCCACCGAGGTATGGTACAGCAGGCTTCCTCCCCTAAGCATCAGAAGTTGGCCAGACTTGAAGAAAGCATTTTTGAACCAGTACCTCTCACACAGGGAAGGAGAGGCGCCAATTCAACGCCTGCAAGACATGAGGCAAGCACCTGGGGAGACGCTAAAAAGCTATCTCGCCAGCTTTATCGACGAAATTACTTACTGTGAACATGTCACTGATAGTGAAGCCCTTTCAGCCCTGAAAGGTGGGCTCAACATGAATACTTTGTTCTGGAGGGACGTGCGCAGCAAGAATCCCTCCACATATGACGAGCTGGTGGAAATGATGAGAGTGGAAATTGTTAGTGAAGAAATGATCGATCATCGCAACCGTGCCGCGCAGGGACTCCCTCCTCCTCAGAGGCAGGTAGGTCGAGACCCCGCAGCACATCTTGTTACTCAGCAATGGATCCAAGTGGGGCATACCATAGCTCCCACATCCGGACAGGCCCTAGCTTCCGCCACATTGAATGCAGTACCGTTGCTGGCATATGATAATGCCCCTGCTGAAGCGAGACCATCCGGGAGAACTGATAACAATAAGAAGAAGAAAAGGAGGTCAAACAGACCATTGGCAGGAGCAAGGTTTTGTACATTCCATCAACTATATGGACATGACACTAGTGAGTGTCGTGATGCCAATCGGCGCCCTGATCGAAGCAACCCTCACACTTCAGCAGAAACGAACGCCTTCACAAGTCCACCTCCCCGAGGAGGGAAGGGAGAGGTCACTAGGAACAATCTCCTCGTAGAAGAGAATCGAGGAACCGAGGCCAATCCAGGCAGGGGAACCAAACCCAATTTTCGGGAGGCCAGGTTATCAGGAAAATCGATACCATCATTGGGGGACCCCACATCAGTGGCAATACCAGGAATGCCCAAAGAAATTACACAAGAGAAGCGAAGGATCGCCCGATGATCACTTACATTGTTAACGAATCGAAATTAGCAAACGAGATGGCCCCGATCACCTTCTCCCAGGAAGACTCAGAGGGAGTTCACCACCCCCATTGCGATGCTTTGGTTGTAAGAGCCGTAGTAGCTAGAAACGGATTAAAGCGCATGCTCATTGACAATGGCAGTTTCGTGAACATATTGTTCGGCTCCACTTTTGACAAAATGCAAATTGAACATGGGTCCCACGGTTCGAATTCACTGGGGACAGCATCATCCCACGAGGGCGGATCACCCTGCCTATCGAAATGGGTTCGGCACCCCTAGTAGCCCAGCATTTCATGGAATTTCTGGTGGTGGATCATAGATTGGCTTATCATGGAGTATTGGGCAGACCCGCTCTGAAAGATCTTTAGGCTGTGATGTCCATTAACTATTTGTGCATGAAATTTCCAATCGAACATGGGATTGCAACAGTTTGGGGTGATCAGATGGGCTCCAGGGCATGCTACCTAAACTCGCTGCGCAAATCCGAGCCTCGAACTGTTAATGTAATCCTAGCCGAGTACCTGCTGAACAAGGACACCCTCTTGATGAGTTAGACCCCCAAATAATTGATTATGAACCAAATGCGACCCCCATGGAAGAATTGGAAACTTTCTCCGTCAACCCGAAAGACCCCAATCAAGTCTTGCGTATAGAGAAGTCATTATCACCTGAAGCAAAAACTGAGATGATACGTTTCCTGAAAGGGAACCTGGATGTCTTCCCATGGAAACATGAAGATATGGTGGGAATAGATCCTAGGATCAGTTGCCATCACCTTAACCCTTCCTATGCTCCCCATAGATAGAAGAGGCGTGCCCTAAACCCGGAACGGTACGACGCACTGAAAGACGAAATAAGCAAACTTTGCCACAGTGGTTTTATCAGAGAGGCCATATATCCGAGGTGGATATCCAACCATGTTCTGGTGAAAAAGTCCAGCGGAAAGTGGAGGGTATGCGTGGACTTCACAAACCTAAATAAGGCGTGCCCCAAAGATAGCTTCCCACTTCCGAGAATTGATCAACTTGTGGACTCTACTGCTGGGCATGAACTACTGAGTTTCATGGATGCATGCTCAGGGTACAACCAGATACCCATGTTCCGACCTGATGAGGAAGCTACATCATTCATTACGGACAGGGGCCTGTATTGCTACAAAGTTATGCCCTTCGGATTGAAAAATGTTGGGGCCACATACCAGAGGTTAGTCAATATGATGTTTGCCGAACTCATTGGCAAAACCATGGAGGTCTACGTAGATGAGATGTTGGTCAAAAGCCTCCAGGCAACCGAACACGTGAATCACATCGACCAAACCTTCCAGATTCTTAGAAAGTATAATATGAAATTGAATCCCCTCAAGTGCACCTTTGGGGTGGCATCAGGCTAGTTCTTAGGGTATATTGTGAATCAGAGAGGAATTGAGGCAAATCCAGTGAAAGTAACGGCCTTACTAGAAATGAGGTCACCTCAAAAACCGAAGGAGGTCCAGAGTCTCAATGGTCGGATAGCCGCACTCAGCCGTTTCATCTCTACATCAGCAAAGCACTTCTCCCAACTGAAACATGCTACCCAGACATGGAAAAATTGGCACTCGCACTTATCACAGCCTCAAGAAAGCTGAGACAACATTTCCAAGCCCACTCAATACAAGTTCTCACCAATTTCCCTTTAAAGCAAGTAATGCAGAAAACAGACGCGTCAGGACGCCTATTGAAATGGGTCATCGAACTCAGCGAGTTCGATCTAACGTTCCGACCTAGACACGTCGTCAAGGGCCAGACCCTTGCTGATTTTATGGTTGAGTTTACCAAAGCCCTAGAAATGGAGGCGATAATGGAACCAGCCGAGCCCCCCACATGGAAACTATTCGTAGATGGGTCCTCAGGAGAGGCTGGCGCGTGGCAGGGATCGTGTTGGAGAGCCCAGAAGGCCATATGCTAAATTGTGCGGTAAGGTTCGGCTTCAAAGCCTCGAACAACACAGTCGAATACGAGGCCCTTCTGGCAGGTCTAAGGCTCGCTAAGGAAATGCGGGTCAGGAAGCTCCTAGCGAGCAGTGACTCTCAGCTCATAGTAAATCAGGTAAATGGGAATTTCGCAGCCAAAGATGGTAACATGTTTGCGTACTTGAAGTTGGTTCTGAACATAATTTCCCATTTTGAAAGGTTCGAACTGACTCAAGTCCCCCGTCTAGAAAATGCACATGCAGATGCCCTCTCAAAATTAGCCAGCAGCATAGACTCAGAACTGCTAAACATCATCCCCATTGAGCACTTATCAAAGCCCTCCACCTCCGAAGGCGAAGAGGTACTGTGGATAGAAGGTAACCCCATTATGGATGCAGCCCATAATCGCGTACCTAAAGGAACAAACACTGCCTGCTTCCAGAGGCGAGGTGAGGAAATTAAGGAGAAGGGCTGCACACTTCGTCCTGCAAGGAGATACCCTTTACAAGAGAGGCTTCGCTTCGCCCCTTCTTCGATGTGTAGGCGATGAAGAGGCCACATACATACTCAGAGAAATACATGAAGGAATCTGTGAAAATCACTCCGAAGGAACGACTCTGGCACACAAGGTTCTCCATCAAGGCTACTTTTGGCCGACCCTAAAAAGGGATGCATGCCAATTTGTCCAGAAATATGACAAGTGCCAGCGCTTCTCGAACGTACAAAGACAGCCTGCTCAGAGCCTCTCTGTAGTAACCAGCCCTTGGCCATTCGCCAAGTGGGGCATTGATCTCATTGGTCCACTCCCAAAAGGGAAAGGGAGCGCAACTTTCGCTATTGTCGCCATTGACTACTTCACTAAGTCGGTCAAGGCAGAACCCGTTGCCCGAATTACCGAGGCTCATACTACCAAGTTCGTTTGGAAAAACATCATTTGTAGATTTGATATCCCCCACTCCTTAGTCTCTGATAATGGATGACAGTTCGACAATAGGAAAATACGAGACTTATGCGATGAATTGGGCATAAAAAAGGACTTCTCGACACCTCATCACCCCCAGGCGAATGGGCAAGTTGAAGCAGTGAACAAAACTATCAAGCATACCTTGAAAAGGAAACTGGATACCTCAAGAGGGGCCTGGGTTGACGAACTCCCCCATGTCCTCTGGGCTATCAGGACGACTTGTCGAGCTGCAACCGGTGAAACCCCATTTTCCATGACCTACGGAGCCGAGGCAATGAGTCCGGTTGAAGTTGGGGTCCCATCACATTGACAGATACATTTCAATGAGATCAACAATGATGAGGCCCGAATAAGCGAACTACACCTTCTTGAGGAAAAGAGAGATACCTCCCAAATGACCCTGGCAAAACATCACCGAAAGATGACCCGCTATTACAACTTCAAGGTTAGAAACAGAACTCTCCGCTTGGGCGACCTCATCCTCAGAAGAGTTTTCCAATCTTCAAAACCAACCGCGTCAGGAGTGTTCGGAACGAACTGGGAAGGCCCTTACCGCATCCGATGGGAATCCCGACCTGGTACCTTCGAAATCAAGGATATGTCAGGAAGGGCGCTGCCTCATAAGTGGAACATCGAACACTTGAGGAAGTACTACCAGTGATGAGACCATGTTCCGATCCGATCTCAATATGTTATAGTGAATCGATTGTCCTGATCTGATCTCAGTTGTAAAATTTCCTAAGTGATGGAATCGCCTTTGTAAAGGGTGGTGTAACCTATCTGTAATGAATTTTCAGTTCCAAGCTGCATTAGTTAGTGAATAGTTTCCTCAGTACATCAGAAGGTTCATTTAAGCGATCCGATTGTCAATTATTAGCTGATTAACATCAAGCGGCTCTTCATGTTTGCCTAATTGGCCTGATCTCAGATTATTAATAAGTTGACATTAAGAATCGCTTCATACTGGCTTAAGTGTTTAAACTCATGTTAACTTAAGCGTCCGGTCCACAGTTATTAACAGGTCATTATCGCGAGGCAATTAGTCTAACGTTTGTCGTTCATACAAGTATAAACAAAGAAAATACAAAGAAGCAGAAGCCCAAATACTTAACAAAAATTTTTCATTTCATTTCATACATTTAAGTACAGTGGGGCCGAAGCCATAACAAGATAATCCTAATCTGTTGGAGGGACTTCAGCACTGACCGCCTCTTGGGCCTCCGGAGCCTCCTCGACAACCTTATCAGGCCAACCTCCAGTTGGCCCCCCAAACTCTGCCTCCAATGGAGAGATGTCCAGAGTGGGATGCACCTCCTTCAGTCGACCCAGTAAGCTTTGGGCACTCCATGAGGCCCAGAAGTTGGCGAAGTCGTTGTACAGGAGATGGTCTTCGAAGTGGTCAATAAAGTTCTGGATTGCCACCTCCCCCGCAGACTTCAATTCTTCCTTCAAAGAGGCAATCTCCTCTGACTGGGCCTCTGTCTGCTGCCTCAGCTCTGCCTTTTCTCTGTTGGAGGCCTCCAGAGCATCGGTGGTGAGCTTGTGGTGCTCATTGGCGTGATCAAGTCATTGAGACACAGTAGCTACTTGGCATTCCACCTCATACAGCTCTTTTTTCAGCCGCTCTACTTCTGCTTGCGCAACAGTAAGCTGGGCCTCAGCAGCTTTCTTCCCCTCCTCTGCCTTTGTGGCTTTGGCCTGAACCGCCCGCACGACATCCCCATAATGCATCGCCTCCTCGAGGCGCTTGGCGAGGTCCTCCCTTTTAGAGTTCAGATCCTTCACCAAGCCCTCGAGCTGGATGCTTGTGCTTAGGGCCCGAGCCACACAGGCGCTGTTCGCAACCACTAGATCCTCAGCCGTACAGGAGGTGGTGTGGTCCCTCCATTCTTCTGTCCAATATTTATTGTGGACCGCCGCCACTGCAGCTGTTTCGGGAGGAAGAGCCTCCAATACCTCTCTTACGGGCTCCTTAGGATTGGTGCCCAGGAAATCGACCTCCTTAGAGGGACGGGGCCTTTTCTCCTCTGCTGCCCCGGAGCTTGATCAATGGACACTGCAGCAAGGGGTGCTGTGTTCGAGGCAGCGACAGGCTCAGTTGGAGCTGGCCTTCTCTCCTGGAGGGCCACTCCCATGGGAATTGTGGTCTGCCTCAAAGTTGGGGCTGGCCTAGCTACAATTGGGTGTCTGAGAGGGGCGGCACTCTTCTTGCCCTTCCTTCGGAGGTCAGCCTCCGGGTCCTCCGGTACTTCCTCCTCCGTCGGAGGCTGGAGCCTCTTACTGGCCTCCACCAACTCCTCCATTTGCTTTTTGTACGAGGAGGAGGAGGCCTTCAATGCCCGTGCCTCAGCCATCATCTTCTGGATGGTCTTGAAGTCGGGGCGCACTGGCAGCTTCTTGTTAAAGTTATCTGCAAGGAAACAAATAAGGAATTAATACGAGTCTAAGGAGTTCGGAATAAAAAGTGAGGACTTCGGTCCTATTACCTTGAGACGCCATTAAATCGTGAGTAATAAAATGGATGTTCTTCCGGATCAGCCTGTGGTAGGACCTCTTCTTCTGAGGCAGCTGATAAATGACACAAATGGTGTCAAAGTCCTTCGTTGACAGCTCACACCGAGGAAGAGAACCTACAAAGGAAACATAACTATTAGACACAAGTCGAACCGAAGAGAAATAAAAGAAGCAACTATTATACTCACTAAGTGTTGAAAACTTCGTTGGAACTGTAAGAGGCGCCAGGGGGTCCCCCTCCATCGTGTCCCATCGCCCTGCTGCCCAGCACCATGGGCTCTTTCATTCTTTGATGGAGCTCGACAGATCAACCACGAATGGAGTGTGGGAACCCCATGACGTAAGGTAATACCAACCTCGGGTCTTATCCCTCCCCCCCTCCCCCCGGCAGTAACCTTGGGAATATAGAGGGTCTGAAAAACGAAAAGGGGCATCTCCACCCTTAATGACGCCTCTTTCCACAACATCCAGGAGCCCACCATCTGGCTCCAGGAGTTCGGATTGAACTGCGTCGGGGCTAGCCCATAGGACCTAAGCACCAACCTAAAGAATGGGTAGAGAGGCAGCCTAAGTCCGGCCCTAAGGATCGTCTCACTAATGGCCACACAGCCCGGCCTTGGGTAACATGCTCTCTCTTCCGGCCCGGGGAGGATTAAGTCTACGCTGTCAGGGATCCTATACTCTATCCTAAGTCTCCCCAGGTCGGCCTCCCTTAATTTTGATGGGTAGTCCGACGCCCCCCAATGCACAGAGGTATCTGGTGGGCTATCTGGTCGTTTTCATATGTTCTCCTCCCTATTATTGCCCTGGCTATTTCTAAGGAGGTTGCCACAATGGGCTCGTCCACCCTCACTATTTCTAAGCCCTCCCCGAACCAGAACTCCCCTCCGAGACCATTCTTTAAAAATTTAAAAGCCTAAATAGGTGCTGAAACTTACGGGTTTGGAGGTTTTCCTAGCCGAAAATGGTGTAAGGTCGTCGGAAGCCTAGTCTAGTTTTTCTCGTCAGAAGTCTAGTTTTTCTCATCGAAATTGCTTGCAAAACGCCGAAAATTGCCAAAAATTTGAGAGCAAAGTATAATCTTAGTTTTGCAAGGGTAGAAAGCCTAAGAAAACCCCAAAGTCCTCCTTTTATAGAAAAACAAGTCCGATCTCCACCGTTGAATTTAAATGCGATTAATCTAAGCCGTTCGTCGCATCCTCAATCTAGGCCATTGAAATGAAACGCCAGATTTGATCTACACCCAAGATGTCGCTGTGACTTTCACGCTAACTTGAAACGCGTCACCTCGGTTACAACCAGCCGTCAATCATAATTAGTAGCCGCAGCAATCTTTTAGGAGAATGGGCATGGCACCCAACTGTCACCTTGAAAACACGCAACAGTTGTCAAATCATTTGACGTTTGGGTCGCCTCGGATTGAGCTCCTCCTCCAACTTTACAAAGCTTGGGCGCACCTGACGCGAAGGCCCTATTAGGTCATCACCTCGGACGCTGTGTTTCCTCCCATGCTTTACAAAGTTTCAGCCATCTTCCAACGTGTCGACCTTTTGGGTTAGCGCACCGGTGGCAGATGAGCTCCTCCTTCAACTTTACAAAGCTTGGGCGCACCTGACGCGAAGGCCCTATTGGGTCATCGCCTCGGACGCTGGGTTTTCTCCCATGCTTTACAAAGTTTCAGCCATCTCCCAACGCGTATACCTTTTGGGTTAGCGCACCTGTGGCAGATGAGCTCCTCCTCCAACTTTACAAAGTTTCAACGCACCTGACGCAAAGGCCCTATTGGGTCATCGCCTCGGACGCTGCGTTTCCTCCCATGCTTTACAAAGTTTCAGCCATCTCCCAACACATTGACCTTTTCGGTCAGTGCACCGGTGGAAGATGAGCTCCTCCTTCAACTTTACAAAGTTTGGACGCACCTGACGCGAAGGCCCTTTTGGGTCATCACCTCGGACGCTGCGTTCCCTCCCATGCATTACAAAGTTTTAGCCATCTCCCAACGCGTCGGTCTGTGGGGTCAGCGCACCATATTCGCGAAGCTTCGGTACACCTTACGCTACGTCCCATGCTGTTGATTGCCTCGAACGTTGTGCACAATAACGAAGCTTTTGCACATCTGCCTATTATCATAACCTCGATTGCTGCAACGGATCAACCCCCAAAACTCCCATGACTTGAGGTCCGGTAAGGAAAGCAAGTCCACGCATGATATAAATATTCATCCCCGGACTTGGGGGACCACTATTACGCTCCGATTATACACGCCTCGGATACCGAAGTGTCAGAGGCCGAGATCAAGTGGACCCCCTACAGCACCATTTATTCCGACCTGAAAACGACCCTTCCGAATCTTCTTCGAAGTGATATAGCGATTCCTACTACTGATCTGCCGAAGCATCTCACCTCCGAGGTCGAGATCAAGTGGACCCTGGTTAGAAGATCCGCTGCCAATTTGAGATTTGTCCTACACCTAAGGCTCAAATTGATTTAACGTCTCCGTGAGGCTAGTTGATGTGACTTATCAACTTTATGTCAATTCAACTCAGAGGAAACAAACTGTCCGCCCACTCTACAAATGCGACTGATTGACGCCTATGAGCAAACGCTTCATACCGTCAGATGTATACACGCATTCCACATCCAACGATTCATACCACCTATAAATAACCAAGGTTTGGCAAGAGGCAAAGGTAATGAAACTCTTAGTACACAGCACTCCATAACAAGTTTATACATTTTCTCCTCTCCCTTTATTGATTGATTTGTATAGCCCCTGGGTACTGTTCCGATTACCCAAACCTGACTTGACCGTCGGAGTGTATACGGCCGTCGCCACCCCCGTTGGTTCCGGCCGTGTACGCCTGATTATTTGCTGATTGTGCACAGAGAGGAATACGTGGAGTAGCTTTCAATTGGCCACGTGAAAGGACCAATTTCCGAGGTCAACAATGTTAATCACTTAAATTAAGGAATTGGGGTTGATTTCTCCATTTTTAAGCAAGTATTATAGGCAATTTTTGGATAAAATCCTACACGTGCTGATTTTGTAATTTTGGCCAGAAAAGTGTCATTTCTGTCAATTGTTTTGGTGATAATTTTCAGTGTACAGGAGCTGGTTTTACAGTTCCACATTCTGGAATTTTATTGTTGTTTTTGTCTAATCTTTGATTTTCACATTTTAAGGGATTGAATGAAGTTATATGACAAATATTGAAGTTTATGTAGTAGACTAAAGTATGTATAAAGGTTGTATAAGGTATTAAATTTAAGCAAGTGCAAGCAATTTAATGGATTTGATAAGGAATGATGATTAGTTGATAAATCATTAGAGAGAAGAAAATTTGAATAATTCATTCAAGTATCGAGAAATCGAGATTCAAGAGAAAATTTGAAAGTTGAGGAATTAAGTGGTGACTTTGCATTAGTTTAGTTGTCATATTTTAATTTGAGTTATTATACTGTTATTTCAGGTAATGGCGTGGAAGTTTGGAAATGCCCATTAATTTAGCCAGATTTTTATTCATAGATCAGTGAGTAGGAATGGCAATTTGAACCGTCAAAATCAAAAATCTCGATTAACCGAACCGAATGGGGCGAAAAAAATCGAATCGATGGTGCAATGGGGTGGATAAGATTTTTATTTTAATGAACCGGTTCGTGACGGTGCGGGTATGGTATTTACGCCGTCGAACCGAAATCGAACCGATTACCCGCTAAAAAAAACAAAAAAAAAACACACAATTGAATTGATTATTGGGTTTTACACTACTTTTCTATCTAACCCAAAACAAAATCCCTCCCATTACATTTACCTGACTCAGCCGGTCAGCCCACTTACCATTAGCTCATAATAATAGCATTACTATGACAGTATATAAATGCAAACCCTACTCTCTACAAACCACAAACACACAAACGGCTTCTTTTATTGTTAATTTTTTTCTATTGTGTGTAGAAAATTTTACTTCTTCATCATACTATAGAGCTTGTGCAACGTTTAGCGAAAAGGAAGCTGACGAAGAGGTACATTTTTTTTTATTTAAATCTTAGTTAAGACCATTCTGGAATAGGTAGTATCGTTGTATTCTCTACTTACATTTCTTATTTACTATATAGGAATCAGCTTTGAGTGCTGACCTATGCTAGTAAGACTTGTGTGGAAGAATGAATCAAGTAACTTCAATGCACAATACTTAAGAATGAAAGAAACGTTTAGTATTATTATATTTATAATATTGTTTGTTAAATTTGTATTTTGTAATTGAAAATTGGGATAATTTTACATTTTCGTTTGGAATATTATTTGATAATATTTGCATTTTCATTTGGAATATTATGTTTTTGTTTTCGTTTTCATTGAATTTTTTCATATATTGTTTTATATCAATTTGACAGATGAACCTATAAAAAATAATTTATTTTCGTGGTTATTAACCGAACTGAACCGTGTCGAACCGAGATACGAACCGAACCAATTTACATGGTTCTGGTGCGATTATGGTATGGTCAAAAAATTGGTGGTGCGGTTATGATTTTGGCCGAACCGATCCATTACTGAACCATTGCCAACCCTAACGGTGAGTGGAAAAACTTATTTTTCAGAAATAAGTATTCTTTAAATAAAGTTGACTTCATAGCATGATTTTCAGAATAAAATAAATTTTATTATCAATTATTTTTAAATTTAGATTCATTTCAGTTAAATCATTTATCAGCATGTTATATTTGTATTACATATTTCAACATAGTTAAAGTATTTTTTTAAAACCATCAGAAAGTACACAAGTGATTTTACCCTAGTCTGCACTTGTGTAAATGTGTTTCCACAGTGCATGACCAGTTTGGTAATTTTACCCCAGTCTACACTGGTGTGAATGTGTTTCCACAGTGCATGACTAGT
The DNA here is from genome assembly GCF_002742605.1 of Olea europaea var. sylvestris. Lineage (NCBI taxonomy): Eukaryota > Viridiplantae > Streptophyta > Magnoliopsida > Lamiales > Oleaceae > Olea > Olea europaea. Next base: position 530,659 of record NW_019266740.1, read on the forward strand.
TATAGTGATTTTACCCGCTCTGTATTATTGTGAATGTGTTTCCATAGTATATGACCAGAATTACAGAATTTTAGCTCTGCGCGCGTATGACTAGAATTCCAGAATTTTCATAATTGAATAGCTTTGTCATGTATATCGGTACTAATCGACACATGAGTAAGGTTATTCCAGGTACCTTTTCGGTGTGATGTTTCAATATTTTTTCTACAGCTTATCAGATTTCATATTATGGAATTCAGTTTATTCAGTTCTCAGAATAAAACTTCCAACTTATAGTATTGAGCAACAATATTTCATAGATTTTCATGAATATCATATTAGTTATATTCGTTACATTTTACAGTTACTTATCTAGAATGAAGAACAAATAATTTTATGATTTATTCATGTTTGATTTTAAAAGAGTTACTAGTTTTCTGAATTTCTCAAAGTTTTAGTACTGCGAAAATTTTCAGAAAATATGCATAAATGAGATAGTTTACTTATTTGCAAAATATCCACTCACTGAGCTTTAAGCTCATATATTTTTTCATATTTTTCTTTATTAGACAGATAGAAGCCAAATTGAGCAGTTTTGGAGCCTATCGAACCACTTAATTGAGCCACACGTCATAGGTTGCATGACATCCTTTATCAGATTATATATTAGATGTTCTTTTGGGATACATGTAGTTTAAATCAGAAAAGTTCATTATGGACTCATTAGTTATTTGGTATCTTTAGTATATTGGGGAATGTTGGTTTTAAAGCAAGTAAATGTTGATTTGCCAATATTTTATTTGAATAGTTCGTATTTTAAGGGACTGTCTTACCCTATTCATATTATAGATATTGATTTGAGGAAAATTGGCTATTGTCGATGTGGTTTTAGTTCATATTTTAAGGGAAACTCTGTCAAAATTTTGTTAAAAATATTTTTCAGTCAAATAAGTCAATGTTACCTTGGTGGTGGATCCGACGTTCAGCTGGTATCTACCATCGTCACACAACACGTGTCGAGTCCACTAAGGAAATTCAGGATGGGTCGTGTCATCTTCCTACTCTCAACTTGCATATTTCTTCACCAAATCAAAAGCTTGTATCCATCACTTACAGGGAAAATTCTTGATGACTCACATATCTTGAGTTCCACCCAGGGGTGTTATATTCTACATTTTTTATTTTGTCAGATAGAGGGTAGTGTGGTGTAGTCCTTCTGTTTCTTTGATGAATTAGATTTATTATTTTTTTAGTGCATCATTTTGATTGATACATTCAAATGAGGGGTTCTTTCTATATCATGGAGCTACCAAAATTTGTTGCTATTCACATCTTGAAATTTGTAATTGCAGCAATTCATTCCTCTTGCATAACTTTTATTATGAGAATAGCACTACAGTTAAAGGTAAACCGTAGTGAACACTATTGAATTTAAACACCAAAAGAAAATAAGTTTTATTGATAACATAAAATCGTACACAATTTTTGATACACGGCAAGATCACTAATCTCACTTATATTATTTTAAAATGGAGCGCTAACAATATATTTTCTCTTTCACTCACTACACTCTTTCTTTCTCACTCTCAGTTTCTCCTCTTTTCACTCTCTTTCTCACACACATTACAATAGGTAGTAACATATTTATAAAGGAATTATGTCGGTGGCTTCCTTCTTCTACATATTCCTAATATGGCGGTGGATGGCAAATATTCTAGATAGTTCTTAGAAATAAATTCAGCAACTTGATTATCCCTCCAGAGTCTCCTAACTTGGCTGCCATTATAGATACTTCTAGAATCTGTTTAGATGAAGGTGAAGAACCCACCTAAATTTGGAAGTTTCCCAAAGTCAGTGGTGATGGAATATATGGAGAGGCGGTGTTGATTTCTTCAATTCTCCCCTTCAGTACCGACTTTTCATTTTGACTCTTTTCTTTTTCGTCCCGTTCAACTCTGTCTCCACCTTAACAAGTTTTGAAACAATCCGTCCTTCATTTAATCTTTCCAACCCTTTATTCGATGTAATTAACTCTTTCACACTTTCCTCTTTATCGATTTTTAGATTGGCATTCTTGCTACTTGAATTCTCACGTCTACCCGATTTTCTTATTTGTGATTGTAAATTTGTATGTACCTTAATCGCTTTTTGTTGACTTGGCTTAATTTCATCCAATGTTATCTGATGCACACATGTTTGCCAAAGACTTTGTATTGCGCAGTAAACCTCTCATCACTCGATTTTTGTACCTATATTGTTTTTTGTAAATATAGCAGATCTACCCTCTTTGGTGTCTGTTTCACCCTCGACGGCGTCTCCAAAGCATACGCTTCTTTCCAATCTAGCAGTTCCACCCTCTGCAGTGTCTACAATTTTTTCGAACACTTCTTCTAATTCTAATGGATCTTCCCTCTACGGAGTCTACCCTAAAGACTCTTCATGAAACACAATGTTGTCCTCTTCTAAGTTATCGATCCAATCATCTTCTTCCATATCATCAATCCAATCATCTTCGCAATCTAACTGTTCAGGCAGGACCACCACTAACGCTGATTTATCCTTTAAACTTGGATTAAATTTTCTTCTCGAGCCTGCTCAATTGTTGTTGTAGTTGCCTCTGCATCCTATTCTTCTTCACTATCATATTTCCCTTCATTGTTAGATGTTGCTACATTACCTTCTGCTTGCTCCTTTTTTAAACCAACGATCTCTAGCATAATGACCTCATTTGCCACATACAAAGCACGCTCCTTTACTTCGTTGATATCCTTGACCTCTCTTATCACAATCTTGCTAAGTTGTCCTTGTCTGGTAGCTTCCCTCAATCCATCCTTTAGATTTACCTTATTTAAATTCTTTATTATTTTGTTAACGAGGTCAACCTCTTCTTTTATGACGAAATAATGCTTATTCATCTTCTTTCTTTACCGAAACTCCTAACATTTGCCTCGTCAGCGCTTCTTGGTCGACCAATAAATTCTCAAGATTAACTAATGAAGGTTGCTCTGGCCAACCTTGTATTGCGGCAATGAAATTTCTAAATTCAGGTCTTATTCCTTGTATAATTATTATTCTTATTCGAGACTCTAAAATCTTACTTGAAGCGTCTCACTCAAAAATTTCAAGACAAAGATATTTAACTTTAGTAAAATATTGACTTACCATTAATTTTTCTTGAGTAATCGAGAGCAGTGCATTCTCCAACAATTGCAACCTAAATCATTTTTCTTCGAGAATAGTGAGGCCAACATGTCCCATGCTTCTTTTGGAGTGTTCTTATCTCTTATGTGTTCCAACAATTTTTCCTCAATGTTGCCTTTAAAATGAATAAAGTTTTACCCACTTTGATCCTCCACTTTTTCAGAGCTCCAGCCTCTTCTGACGACGTCACGTCACTTCCACCAACTACTTCCCACGGGTCTTGCCCTTGGAAATATGAGTTCATGCAAGTTTGTCATGTGGTATAATTATGATTATTGAGCTTCTTTACTCCGTCTATCACTTGTAGGTCATTCATCGTGACTTGATTTATCTCATCGTAATCAAGTAAGCTTTACTAAAGCATCACAAGCTTCTTCTTGTGCACGAACTCAAGAAGCTCAAAAAAAAAAAAAATCCTTCCCCGTCTACCTCGCTTTGAAACCAAATTGTTAAATATAAATACCAAAAGAAAATAATTTTTATTGATAAAATAAAATTTTATACAATTTTTGATACACAACAAGATCACTAATCTCACTTATATTATTTTAAAATGGAGCACTAACAATATTTTCTCTCTTTCACTGGCTACACTTTTTCGTTCTCACTCTTAGTTTCTCTTCTCTTTTCACTCTCTTTCTCACACACATTATAATAGGCAGTAACATATTTATAGAGGAATTATGTCGGCGGCTTCCTTCTTCTGCATATTCCTAATATGGCGGTGGATGGCAAATATTCTAGATAGTTCTTGGAAATAAATTTAGCAACTTGATTATCTTCTAACTTTGCTACCATTATAGATACTTCCAGAATCTATTTAGATGAAGATGAAGATGAAGATGAAGATGAAGAACCCATACCTGTTGAGAATGAAAAACCCACCTAAGTCTGGAAGTTTCCCAAAGTCGGTGGTTATGGAATATATGGAAAGGTGGTGCTAATTTCTTCAAACGCAACTCATATAGTGTACCTTTGCACACAGACGTTCACATATCTAGTTTTTTCTTGAAGAAGGATAAAAAAAACAAGTAAAAATCAGAATAAAGCTAAAATTGATTGAGCAATTTACATCTATCACAAACTTTAAGTGGCATCACAAAAAAATCAGGTATTCGTTTCCAAATAAAAAATGAGTAAATTTGAAAGAATTTTACATCTATCAAAGCTTACGCAAGAGGATAGATGGCAAAGCGAAGAACCTGACGAATTCAATGCGGACCCACTAAGGAACGAGTGGGGTCGGCCGATCCAACGAACCGAACCCGTGAGCGACCCCGAGCCCAAAGTTCACGAGTCCACGAGCTCGTGGGCTCCTGAAAATGTGAAGAAAAAGTTTGAAATTTTCATAAATAAATAAAATCGAGCGTGGGTTTAAGGGCCGAGCTGGGCCGACTTGGCCCATTGAAGAATAATTTTGGGTCCGCCTCTGTTGAAGATCGATGAGGTGGTCGATCGACAATTCTATGTCGGCTCAACGTATTGCCACCTCTACTCACTCCCACTGAAGAATAATTTTGGGTCTGCCTCTATTGACGATCGATGAGGTGGTGGATCGACAATTCTACGGCGGTAATCAATTAGTATTGACAACTGATATTTCCCGCTATTATTTGTTCGTTTTATAAGCAGGATTTGATTTGATGAGTTCATCCCTATATTCTTTTGCCTAGATCCGTTGGGTCCTCGAACTATTTTTTTATTTTTTAACTTAAAATTTAAAATATTACAATTAGGAAGACAACACAGAACCACTTTATCATTTCGACCTGCGATTGAAAATCAGCTTGTACATCAATTCACAAAAGATAAAAGATCAAGGTTATAGGTCAAATCCGGAGTCAAAAAATTTTATATTAAGAATAAAAATTATACTTTCTAGTATGTTTGTTGACTGTTTTATTAATTTTGTCGATTCAACCAATTTTTTAGTCGGATTTTTACCTATTAGCTAGTACAATAGTTTTTAACAATGATGTCAAATAAATAATTTTTTATATAAGTTCTCTCTGAATATTTTGGCTTGTCTTGAATTGGTTTCGCAACATCAAGACTAGGTTTATATATATATAAACGAAACATCAGTTAGAAAAAATGAAATGCTACCCCACCACCACCATCTAAAAAGGTCAAAAATGCAAAACTTTCATAAAGATCAGTGAAACTAAGAATTAAATATTTTTATAACTTTATATCACTTATATCGATAAAGAAGATAAATAAATAAAAAATGTTATGTCGATATAAATATTAAACTTTAATTGGTCTGATATTCAAACTGCCAAGCGCTGGCATATGATGTAATAAAACTTAACTCATGTTTGACAACATCTATTTTAAAACTTTTTTTTTTCAAACTTATTTTCAACCCCACGTACTCACAAAAAAATATTTTTGCACATATAATCAAAAACTTATCTAACATTTTAATCACAAACCTAGTAACTTTTCACGACATCTGTGTCAACTCCACCTCTAGATGGTATTCTATCCTACAAAATTCAAATATTAAAATATTGAACAAGAAATATTGGAATAAAACATAATCTCAAAAAAATTAAACAAATCGAATTGTAACTATTATACGCAATACGTAGATTCATTTTACATCGATACTAATAAAAAAGTAAATGAATTGCAGACAAAAATAAAAAACATGAAAAAAGTTATTATAAAGTTTTTTAATTAAAAAATGAGGGAAAAGGGGGGGAAACAAAAAAAATAAAACAAAAACAAAAAAAAAAGAACAAAAAAAGAAAGAAAAATAAAATTTAAAAAAGGATCACAAAAAAAAATCGCAGAAAAAAATGAAAAAAAGTTATCATAAAACAAAAACAAAAAAAATGAGGAAGAAGAGGAAAAAACAAAAAATAAAAGTAAAAGGAAAATGAAAAACAGGGGAAAAAAAAAAAAGGAAAAGGAAAGAAAAAAGAGAAGGAAAAAATGAAAAAAAAAAGATAAAAAAAAAAAAGAAAAAAGAAATGAAAAAAAAATTGGGCATTACAGTCGGCCCAGCCAACACAGTCGTTTTCACCAATTGTCTTGTCAAAAATGGCTAGCCACCTTAATTTTTTTGGGTCAAAAATTAATTATGAACCAATAATCGACTTAAATAATGAAAAATAAACATTATGCATAATAATTTAAATCACAAATTCACGAGATTTAAAAAATGAAAAATCATTCTCTTAATCCCACAAAAAAATAACCTTATTGAAGATAATAACTAAATTTTGTGACTGTTGACGTTGGATAGACTGTAGAGATGACAACTCTCGATTAGATTTGACTGTACGAAATTTTCCTTTTCCTCCCTCTTTTGTCTTCCCTGTTTCTTGGTGGAAGATGAGGGTAAAATTGATATTTTGTAAATATAAATCTATTTTCATTTTCAACTTTTTTTTTAAATGGTAAAAGGCCAATTTGGAAATATGGCCAGCTCAACCAACTATTTTTATGTAGAGTTTTTCTAAGAGCTGTCATGTAGTACACCAAGCATGGCTCTTTTATGTATTTCCTTCCCCCAACCTACCCTCAAATCTTTATCTCTTTCAAGAACCCAATCCAACCCCCACCACAAATCCCCACTCATTCTTCTTCGTGCTCTTTTCCATTATGATCGAAAATTTATCCCCATACATAGTTCATTGAATCAACAAAATCAGTTAGCCCAATTCTTTTACCTATGTAGAGTAGAGAAACGAAATCAAAGTGATTCATTATTCAAATCTCAAAACTTATATTTTTGACAGAATTCATGACTCCAGATTGTATCCAAGGGTAAGAGAATAAGAACTGAAAATCATTTTTTCACTACAGGTCGTTCATAGCTGGTTATTGTTTGGTGTGTTTCTCTAAAATGTTGATATCCCCTTTAATCGATTAGCAGTTGGTGTTGATAAAACACCAAGTGTAACAAAATTGATCTTCAATTTGTGGAATCCCGATTCAGTTTCAACCAACCAATATCAAACCACATGTTGCGTATTGTCATACTTAGCCAACCTACCTGGACTAATGGCCCACTCAGGCTGAACCACGTGGCATTCCAGCTGAGGCGGTATATATTGCCGAGGTGGGCTAAGGCCGAAGCCCTCCAATCCGCGGCATGCCCTTTCACCGAGGCCTGTAATCGTAACCGAGGTCATATACTGAGGCCTATGGCTGACGCTATGATGCGGAAGCTGGTTGAAGTTAGCCGAAGCCCTCAAGTGGGAGTACTGTATGAAATGGTCGAAACCCCGAAGCTAATGCAGGAGCCTCCGAACCACATGGGAGCGTCCTCCATGGTCACTTCTTCCAAGAGATCGTCTACACAAACATCTCATTCGAATGATTGATGGAAAGTTTGTCATAAGCATAAAGGTCAAATCTTGTCACTAGCATGGAGGCTCTGCACAAACAATAAATGCGCAGCAAGTTAGCAAGTCAAGCCCCCTGGCTAGGATAAGATGTTTAAATCAAAGAGATGAGGCCACGTGCTACCTCATCCAAGAGCTCCCATTTCATATGCATCACTATAAATACTTCCCTTGTGTAACACCAAAGGATTAATGCAAGAATCAATACAAAGAACTATACTTTACTCAACTCTCTCTCTCTCTCTCACATTTACTTGCAATATACAAATCGAGTTTACACATATTTACATATACATTTACGAACACCGATTGGCAATTATTGTACAATCGGATCACGAACAACCCACCGAATTCCGAACGTCACTGTCCCGCGTCGTTGGGCTACTCCCACGCCCTTTGAATCGCTCGTTGTAGATCGTCCACGTGTCATAGCATGTTGGACATTTGCCCACGTGTGTGCGGGTGAGACCGGCATCTGTTGGCAACACTTTTTGGGGTCAACAGATTGGCGCCGTCTGTGGGAAACCATACCATAACCACGAGCAACCTTGTGGTAAAAGCTTACTGAAATGACATTTGGGCAACTCCCTTTGAAAAAGGATTTGTTCTTGGAAAAGAACAGGAGGAAGCCCCATTACTTAGTGAAATTTGAAGTCTGACAAAAGAAAATGAGCTCCAATGAAGATACTCCCCCTAGGAGGGTAAGAGAATATACGAACGTGCCTCCTCAGCCCACTGCCCCAGCAGCTCGGCAAAGACTCCACCACCACCAAAGAAGAGGTGGGATGCGTGCGACGGCATAACTATCAAGAGAAATGGCTGCCATGGCCGCCAACATGAGGGATATTACTAGCCAAAACTTGGCTATGAGGGAGCTTATGGAAAAAATGCAGGACCAAGGAGGCTTCCCCATTCCTCCATACGCCCCCCAAGGACACTACCAGCAAGAGGATGAAGTTCAAAGTCATAGAACTGCCTCGCCAGACTATGGCCGAGGTGGAAGCCCATTTGAAAGGGAAGTGGAAGTTGATGTTTCTTCCAACTACGCTTCTGGCCGACCCAGCGAGGTCCAAATGAGCCATGATAATTTCTCACCTCCGTATGAGCAAGATCCAAGGCATAGGAAGGCAGGAAGTGTTTTTGACAGAATCAACCCCGCCGAACCGAGGCTCAGGCAACAGCCTTGGACAAGGCCGCCTCCTCCACCTCCAATGCCCCAGCAGGCAGAGAGAAGGCATGAAAATGCCTCCCGTGTTGCTCCGCCTAGAAATAGGCAACAGAGGATGGAGGAAGGGGCTAGGGGTCGCCCCGGAACCTCTCACCAACAACCAGGGCATGAGGTTGATGAGTATGACTCTGATGAACAGTAGAGGTCCTGCAACTTGGACGATGACGATGAGAAACTACCATTCTCAACGGAACAAAGGAATGCCCAGGTCTCGAGCCACTATGTTATGCCAAAAATACCAAAGTATGATGGAAGAGGCGACCCAGAGAAGCACCTAAATGCTTATAAAACTCACATGAGCCTAAAGGGCGCCACCCCAGCCGTGAAGTGCAGAGCCTTCCATTTAACGCTTAGTGGAGCGGCTGAAATTTGGTATGTAGATTGCCACATGGGAGCATTAGAAGCTGGCCCGAGTTCAAGACAACATTCTTAAAGAGGTTCGCAGTGAGCAAAGAAGAAGAGGCCCCCATCCAACGTCTCCAGGACATGAGGCAAGCACATAGGGAGTCCCTAAAGAGCTTCTTATCACGCTTCACCAATAAGATGACATAATGCGTACAAGTCACTGACCGAGAGGCACTATCCACATTGAGGGGAGGTCTGAATATGAATACCTTATTCTGGAGAGACGTGCAGAATCAAGACCCTACCACCTATGACGCCCTACTCGAAATAATGAGAAGGGAGATCATCAATGAAGAATTGATTGAGCATAGGAACAGGGCAAGTAGAGGCCTCCCACCTCCTCAAAGACAACGCGGTAGAGGCTCGACCTCCCACCTGATGGGCTACCAAATGAACCAGGCCAGAAATGAGAACTCTGGTCAAGTACTTGCCACCACCACTTTGAATGCGGTTCCCACCTTGGCATATGAAGATGTCAACCCAATTACTGACCCCCATCAGATGGAGGCCCAGGAGATACCCCGTCAAGGGAGAGGCCAAGGTCGAGGTTCTGGACCTAGAAATAGGCCAAATCCGAACCCCTAGGATACTGTGTACACCACAGGTCCTACGGGCATGACACAGCGGATTGTAGAGACTATGCACAACGTTTCCGGCAGGAACCCGCTAGAGATAGACATGATTCGCCCCAGGTGAACAGGCTCCCGCCCAGGCACGACAACCAACGTGGGCGTGAGGAGGCCACTCCTCATCAAAAGGATGTATCCTCACAGCGAAGGGAGCATGATGCAGAGAGGCCCAGGGAAGGGCGTAGGCATCAAAGAACTCGGCAAGCTCGAGATGAAGTCCTTATCCACGAGGTGGATACCATATTTGGAGGTCCATATGTTGGCGGTGAAACACGAAACGCCAAAAGGAATTATGCTCGGGAGGCTAAACACCCCCTTTGACAAGCTACATTGTGGGTAGTAGCTCCCGAAGAAACCAGGTTCCACCCATTGTCTTTACCCAGGAAGACGCCGAGGGAGTTCATTACCCCCATTGCGATGCACTTATGGTGAGGGCTATTATAGCCAGGAATGGGCTCAAACGAATGTTAGTTGACAACGGCAGCTCCGTCAACATTATATTCGGATCCGCCTTTGACAAAATGATATTGGATCATTAGCTGATGCCCACGACCATTCCATTGTACGGATTTACCGGAGATAGCATCACTCCGAGGGGAAAGATAACACTTGCGGTGGAGATGGGAGAATCCCCACGAACAACGATGAACTTCATGGAGTTCCTCATTGTCGACCGCCGATCGACTTACCACGGAATTTTGGGCAGGCCAGCCCTGAAGGAATTGGGAACAGTCACCTCCATCCACCACCTATGCATGAAATTCCCGACAGATAATGGGGTGGCAAGGGTGAGAGGCGACCAAAAAAGCTCAAGAGAGTGCTATCTAAGCTCCATCAAGAAGGTAAAGCCCCGGGACGTCCATGTAATCATAGCTGACGTGGTCATGGCTGATGTCCCAGGTAATGCTCCCAACGAACAAGAAGATGTTGCTATGATCGACGCTCCACCTAATCTGGAGGTGCAAGTAATTGACGAGATTGACCCGCGCATAACGGAACACGAGCCTCGGGCATCCCCAGTAGAGGAACTTGAGAGCTTCTCGGTAGACCCATCAAAGGTGCTAAAGGCAGGCAAATGCCTATCTAACATTCTGAAGGAAAATATTAAGGATTTCCTGAGCTAGAATCTTGATGTCTTTGCCTGAAAGCATGAGGACATGGTAGGCATAGACCTCAAGGTCAGCTGCCACCACGTAAAAATCGGTCCTAAGGTTGCCCCACATAGACAAAAAAGGAGAGCTCTCAATCCTGAGAGGTATAAGGCCCTAAAGGAAGAAGTTCAGAAACTCATCCAAAATGGCTTCATCAGGGAGACAACCTACCCGAAGTGGGTCTCCAACCTGATTTTGGTAAAGAAACACAACGGCAAGTGGAGGGTGTGCATCGACTTCACCAACCTCAATAGAGCTTGCTCGAAAGACAGCTTTCCATTCCCAAGAATTAACCAACTAGTAGACTCTATTGCTGGGCACGAGTTGTTGAGTTTCATGGATGCGTACTCCGGCTACAACCAAATCCCCATGCACCCGGCCGATGAAGAGCACACTTCTTTCATCACGAACCGAGGCCTCTATTGTTATAGAACGATGCCCTTCGGGTTGAAAAACGCCGGAGCAACCTGCCAAAGACTCGTAAACAAGATGTTTATGGACCTCACTGGTAAAGCAATGGAGGTCTACGTAGATGACATGCTAGTAAAAAGTTTGGAGGCCGAGGACCACATGACACACCTCAACAGTACTTTCCAAATCCGAAGAAGGTATAGGATGAGACTAAACCCCCTCAAGTGTGCCTTTGGGGTAGCTTCCGGCAAATTCTTGGGGTACATGGTCAACCAACAAGGAATTGAGGCCAACCCCGAAAAGATTGAGGCTCTATACAAAATGAGGTCCCCCCAAAAGCCAAAGGAGCTAAAAAGTCTTACTGGGCGAGTGGCCGCACTTAGCCGCTTCGTTTCCAAAGCTACAGACAAATGCCTCCCATTTTTCAAAGTACTGAAGGCTGGGAAGAAATTCCAGTAGACTGAGGATTGTGTAGAGGCCTTCCAATGCACCTAGGATAGGCCCCCTTCCTCTCCAAATCGAAGGCCGATGATATCCTACAACTATATTTGGCCGTCTCCAATGAGGCTATCAGCTCGATTCTGATACGGGAAGAAGGGTCTACCCAACTCCCCGTATACTACACAAGTAAAGCGCTCCTATCACCGGAAACCCATTATCCCGATATGGAGAAGCTCGCTTTGGCCTTGATCACGGCCTCTAGGAAATTGAGACCCTATTTCCAAGCTCACACCATCCATATACTGACAAACTTTCCCCTGAGGCAGGTACTCCAAAAGCCCGATGCCTTAGGAAGGTTATTGAAATGGGCAGTGGAACTAAGTCAATTTGACCTTGTGTTCAAGGCTAGGGCAGCCATAAAAGGGCAAGCCTTAGTTGACTTTGTGGCTGAATTCGCCAACCTACCTGAGGTGGATGAAATCATGGAACCTACCGAGCCCCCCACATGGAATCTCTTCATTGATGGGTCAGTTGGAGAAGTCGGCTCAAGTGCTGGGGTGCCCTGAAGGTCACAAACTCACCTCAGCAATGAGGTTCGGATTCAAAGCTACCAATAACGCAGCAAAATATGAGGTACTTCTTGTGGGCCTCAGGCTGGCCACAGAAATGCAAGTAAAGAGGCTACTCATCAGTAGTGACTCCCAGCTGGTTGTTAGCCAAGTCAATGGTAACTTCTCAGCCAAAGACAAAACGATGGCCTCCTATCTGAAAATGGTGATGGACCTCATCTCATCTTTCGAAAAGTTTAAGCTGATCCAGAACCCCCGCATCGAAAATGCGCATGCGGATGCACTCTCGAAACTGGCTAGTAGTAAGGACTCGGAGCTACTTACAGTAGTACCTATTGAGCTCCTCCTCCTGCCTTCGATCGAGGCCCCTACAGTAATGTGGATCGCTGGAACTCCCACATGGATGCAACCGATCATAGCATACCTCGAAGATCTAGTACTGCCAACTAACAAGAATGAGGCTTACAAGCTAAGAAGGAGGTCAGCCCACTTCCTTTTCATTGATGACATTCTCTACAAGAGGAGCTTCTCCTCTCCACTCCCACGGTGCGTTGGAGGAGAAGAGGCTACCTACATATTAAGAGAAGTCCACGAGGGCGTTTGCGGCAACCACTCCAGAGGTCTATCTCTAGCACAAAAAATATTGAGGCAGGGATACTACTGGCCTACCCTAAAGTGGGACGCCCTCAAGTTTGTACGAAAATGCGATAAATGCCAGCGCTTCTCTCCGGTGCAGAGACAATTATCGCAGGATTTGACCATCGTTTCCAACCCCTGGCCTTTCTCAAAATGGGGTGTGGATCTCATAGGTCCCCTACCTAAAGGCAGAGGAGGGGCAAGCTTTGCAATAGTGGCTATTGATTACTTCACAAAGTGGGTCGAAGTTGAACCACTGGCAAAAATCACTGAAGCCAACACCTCCAAATTCTTATGGAAAAATATTATTTGCCGATTCGGGATTCCCTACTCAATTGTCTCTGACAATGGCAGACAGTTTGACAATAAGAAGGTTAGAGAATTATGTGAAGAGCTCGGCATTAAGAAGCACTTCTCCACACCTTACCACCCACAAGCAAATGGCCAAGTTGAGGCCGTGAACAAGACAATCAAGCACGTCCTGAAAAGGAAGCTTGATGTGTCTAAAGGGGACTGGGTTGATGAGTTGTCCTTAGTCCTTTAGGCGATCCGAACCACCATAAAGACCCCAACAGGGGAAACGCCCTTCCTCATGGCATATGGAACTGAGGCGATGAGCCCCGTGGAAGTCGAACTTTCGTCCCCGAGACGTCTGCACTTCAGCGAGATAACCAACGACGAGCTTCGGAGGTTCGACCTCGACTTTATCGAAGAAAGAAGAGATGACTCCCAATTGAAACTCGGCACATATCAGAAAAAGATGACAAAGTACTTTAACTCGAAAGTCAAGAAGAGGTCATTCCGAATCAATGACCAGGTACTCAGAAGGGTCTTCCTGTCCTCAAAAGAACCTAGTTCCGGTTCTCTACGCCCGAACTGGGAAGGACCATACAAAATCAGAGAAGAGGTTCGACCTTGGACTTACTGGATAGAAGACATGAACGGCAAGGCACAACCCTTTCCATGGAACATTGAACACCTCAGAATCTATTACCAATAAATGTACTATCTTGCTAGATGACTTTTCCCAGCTTTTGTAACATTTGTATGATTCAATAAAATTCAGTAATTAAATTAACGTGTTGTATTACTTCGTCACCTCAGAGAAGAGGATCACGTCCTACCTTCGGGCCACCTCACTTGATCTCCGGAGAGCTAGCACATGCCTCCCTTTGGCCAGGCTTTCAGCCAAGGGGAGAAGCCTCAACATAGCTGCACCATCCACCATGTCTGGGATGCATCGTCACCTCGGAGGAGAGGCACACGTCCCACCTCTGGGCCACCTCGCTTGATCTCCGAGGCGCTAGCACATGCCTCCCTTTGGCCAGGCTGAACGCCAAGGGGAGAAGCCTCAACATGGCTGCACCATCCACCATGTCTGGGATGCATCATCACCTCAAAAGAGAGGCTCACGTCCCACCTCTGGGCCACCTCGCTTGATCTCCGAGGCGCTAGCACATGCCTCCCTTTGCCCAGGCTGAACGCCAAGGGGAAAAGCCTCAACATGGCTGCACCATCTACCATGTCTGGGATGCGTCGTCACCTCGGAGGAGAGGCTCACGTCCCACCTCTGAGCCACCTCGCTTGAAATCCGAGGCGCTAGCACACAACTCCCTTTGGCCAGGTTGAACGCTAAGGAGAGAAGCCTCCTCACTCGCATTCCGGAGCTCATACAGTCCGAGGCTCATACAGTTATTATGCCTGGGTAAAGTTCATTTGCTTAAGTCTGAGGCTCATACAATCCCAGACTCATGGGGTTGTTCATTTGCCTAAGTCCAAGGCTTATACAGTTATTATTCTCGAGTAAAGTTCATTTGCCTAAGTCCGAGGCTCATACAGTTATTATGCATGGGTAAAGTTCATTTGCCTAAGTCCGAGGCTCATGCAGTTATTACGCTTAAGTAAAGTACGTTTGCTTAAGTCCGAGGCTCATACAGTTGTCCAATCCAGTTAAGTGATTGAAGTTAAAGTACCAAGTTAATGTTATTTTGTTAGTGCTTCTGTCTACTTTTAAGTTCATTTGCTTAACGAGGCGCGTATACTTGGACAAAGAAACAACAATGAAACAGCAATGAAGGAAAAAGGCATTACATTAATCTTCAATAAGGATTACAAAAGTGGGCCTTAGGCCATTACATTCGAAAGACTGAAAAGAAAACTAATCTAAGCCTGGGTAGATGGGGGAGGCGCTTCAGTACTTGGGGCCTCGACAGTTTGAGCATCAGCATTGGTCTCCTCTACCTCAGCCGCGTCATTTCCCTGCACCTCCTCAGCGGGGGTCTGAGGTACTTCATCCACGAATTCAGACCTGAGTTGAGTCAGATTTAAATTGGGATATAGCTCCTCTGCTCGCTCAATCACCTCGGTATAGGCAAAGTTTCTCCACTACACACTAAAGCTCTTATACTCCTCTGTATTATGGAAGTTGGCGACGTACTCCTGCACCGCCTCCTCCCTCGCCTGTTGAGCCTCCTTCCTAGCATGGGAGGCATCATCCACATGCCATTTGAGTTGGGTTTCCAAGAACCGGTTAGCCTCTTGGGCACCCACCAAGGAGAGATTTGCCTTCTCCAGGGCCTCGGCGGTCACTTTCTGGTGCTCATTGGAGACCTTTACCTTCTTTGTCAGGGAGGCCACCTCGCACTGTGACTCATGGACTTCCTTCTTCAAGGCCTCAATCTGGGCCAAGGCAGACTCAAGCTTGGCCATTTCTTCAAGTTTTTGGGCCCTGGCTTCTTCCGCCTCGGCCCTAGCCGCCTTCAACTCCTCTGCAAGGGAGGTCATCTTCTCCTCCGAAGACTGGGTCCTTGTCTGAAAATCACTCGAGGCCTCCCTGCATTCAAGAGTGAGGCTAAAAGTTCTGACGCTTTGGCTCACCAAAGCCCTCGTCAGGTCGGTGGCATCGTAGAAGGAGGCATGCAGCTGCCACTTGTCCGTCCAGAACCGATAAAAGTTCTCTGTGGCGCTTCGGACCTCCTGGGAAAGAGCCTCCACCAAGGCTGGGGCCAAGGTCTCCTCACTTCCAGCTAGGAAGCTTGGACACTTCCCCTTTTCCCGAATAGGCTTTTGTTTAGCTGCCTCCTCCTCGGCAGCCTCAGCAGCCCTCCTCGCAGCCTCCTCTCTGGCCTCCTCAGCCTCAGCCTCTCTGACCATTTCTAACTTGATGGCTTTGGAGGCGGATGCGAGCAGCTTTGGCTCGTCTGTTGATTTGGCCTCGTGGGACACTGATGTCCCAAATTTCACGAACGAGCTAGTAACGTGCACCAGCTTCCTCCTCTTCGCCTCCACTGGAACCTTCTCTTTCCCCCGAGGCTCTTTTGGCCTCTCCTGCCTCTAGGAAGCTCCCTCTTCAGAAGCCTTTGGAGTACTGTCCTTGGAAAGGCGTTCCACCCTGTCTCGGACCTCCTTGGCCCCACTAGAACCCAGTTTCAAGGCCCTAGCCTTGGCGGTGGTGGTGGCCTTCAGAATTGTAGCCATGTATGGAGCTGGGTACTCCTTCCTCTTGAATTTATCTGCATAAGAATGTCAGGTCAGCACATCAGTATCCAATCAAAAGGACAAGGAAATTTACAACTATGGGAGCCTCATACCTCTGGATGCCATCAGTCCAAAATCCAGGAAGTAGCGACTCCTGTCAATCAGATGGTCAAAGTGGCGGAGCTTCAGAGGCCTCTTGTAGATGTCCTCTATCACCTCGAACTCTTCTCTGCTGAGCTCGAACCTCGTACTACAATCGGTAATGGAAGCCCCAATAATTAAAAATTTTCTAAGTGTTCAATTCAGAAGTACAAGCAGGGGCTGGGAGACTCACGAGCTTCGTAGTACTGGGTCGGCACTGTGCAAGAAAGGGCCCTGTCCCCCTCCACTGCCTGCCATTTTTCCCGTACCCAGAATTAGGACTCCTTCCACCCCTTAATGGAAGAAGGCAGTCCTACCACAAAGGGTGCGTGAGCCCCCCAAGGTGTAAGGTAATACCACTCCCTAGACTCCTTCCCTATGATCCGGGGCTGAAAAAGGGACATAAATACATGGAGAGGCATGTCCTTCCCAAATGACACCTCCTTCCACAGAAAGTACGAGCCAACCAACTGGTTCCACCCATTTGGCAGAACCTGGGTCGGCGACAACATAAAGTTCCTCAGCACCACCCTAAAGAAGGGGTGCAGAGAAAGATGCATACCTGCCTTAAACAGGTATTCACTGACTGCCACGCATCCGGGCCTCGGATAGCAGGCTAGCTCATTTGGCTCGGGTACTAGCATTTCTATGGTATGGGGGACACTGTATCTCTCCCTGATCTCCCCTAACCTTTTCCACGTCATACTTGAGGGCACCTCAGACGCCCCCCATTCTTCAGTATAATCTATTGGGTCCTCGGCCATGGCATAACTATCAGCCTCGACATCCCCCCTCTGACTGACCCCATAATCTAACGACGCTACAGTCACCAACTCCCTACCCGAGGTGGACTCTATTTCACAAAATTAACACAACAAAAAGGGCTTTTTTTGCGAATAATACCTAAGGGAAGAACACTACGCGAACGGAGATAGGCTAAAAATCAAATAATAGGCAGCCTTGACGCCGAAAAGTTCGAGATTTTGAGAGAGAATCAAATTGCAAATTTTCAGAAGTCCTAAAAAATGGGATTCTCTTACCTTTTATAGAAGTCCAGGACGAACCCCAGCCGTCAGATCGAATCTTAGTCAATCTGAACCCTCTCTGAAGAATAAATCCGAGGTGTTGAATTCAAACGGTTTTTCAAACCTACGCCTCAGATTCAAGCATGCCTCCCACGCACCCTATCCAACGCGTCTGCTTCTAGAACCTCCAGCTGTCCTCATAATTGTGTTTTTAATTCGACAGCAGCAGATGCCTTGGAAGTCGTACGGGTTAGTCGCTTTTTTCTCGAAAACAAGCACAAAACATCAAATCATTGGCGCAGCTATCGACGCACAATCATTCCCATCGGGCCTCGGCTTCAACTTCAAAGATCGGCCTACAAGCTTCGCAGGTTCGATTTCCCAACCACCTCGGCTTCAACTTCAACGATCAGCCTACAAGCCTTGTAGTCAACTTCAACGATCGGCCTACAAGCCTCGCAGGTTCGATTTCCCAACCACCTCTGCTTCAACTTCAACGATCGGCCTACAAGCCTCGCAGGTTCGATTTCCCAACAACCTCGGCTTCAACTTCAACGATCGGCCTATAAGCCTCGCAGGTTCAGTTTCCCAACCACCTCGATTTCCACCTCAACACAGCCTCGATCTCTTCATCATTTACTTACAGCAGCACATCTCAAACTCCAACCATGACATAAATATCTATACTTGGACTTGGGGACTATTGTTGCGTATTGTCATACTTAGCCAACCTACCTGGGGCAATGGCCCACTCAAGCCGAACCACGTGGCATTCCAGTCGAGGCGGTATATATTGTCGAGGTGGACTATGGCCGAAGCCCTCCAATCCGAGGCATACCCTTTCACCGAGGCCTATAATCGCAACCGAGGTCCACATGCTGAGGCCTATGGCCGACGCCATGATGCGGAAGCTGGTTGAAGTTAGTCGAAGCCCGCAAGTGGGAGTATTATATGAAATGGCCGAAGCCCCGAAGCTGATGCTGGAGCCTCCGACCCACATGAGAGCGTCCTCCATGGTCACTTCTCCCAAGAGATCGTCTACACAAAGATCTCATTCGAATGATTGATGGAACGTTTGTCATAAGCATAAAGGTTAAGTCTTGTCACTAGCATGGAGGCTCTGCACAAGCAATAAATGCGCAACAAGCTAGCAAGTCAAGCCCCCTGCCTAGGATAAGATGTTTGAATCAAAGAGATGAGGCCACGTGCCACCTCATCCAAGGGCTCCCATTTCACATGTATCACTATAAATACTTTCCTTGTGTAACACCAAAGGACTAATGCAAGAATCAATACAAAGAACTACGCTTTACTCAACTCTCTCTCTCTCTCATTTACTTGCAATACACAAATCGAGTTTACACATATTTACATATACATTTACGAACACCGGTTGGTAATTATTGTACAATTGGATCATGAACAACCCGTCGGATTTCGAACGTCACCGTCCCGCGTCATTGGGCTACTCCCACGCCCTTTGAATCGCTCGTTGTAGACCATCCACGTGTCATAGCGTGTTGGATATTCATCCACGTGTGCGCGGGTGGGACCGACATCTGTTGGCAACACTTTTTGGGGTCAACACCACACTCAATCTATTGACTCCAAACCACAACTACTTTTATCACTTTGGTTGCCACTTCTAATGTACCCACAAGGAACAAAAGTATGGTGGTTTTTACAAAAGCCAGAAAGTGAAAGAAAAAACTATGGAGGCAAGAGGCACAAAGAAGGAGAGGCAGTCACAATTTTCTTTCAAAAACGCATAGCACACACACTTGTGCAATGGTATGGAAGTGGGTACAATAGGTTAGTTTAGGTTACCATGACTCGGGGCCAATATCATATAGGCCAACATAAAGATAATTGGGCCAGTAAATTAAAAGGACAGTCCAAGAGTTATAGTGGTTATGAGCAACATTAACTAATTAAGTTGCTTCCAGTGGCTCCCAATTGTTTTTGGATTGAGTCTATAAATTAATTTTGTTGATAGTTGTTTTACTCATTGATTGTAGCCTATGAAATATAATCCAACCTGTTTAATATTATTGTCAAAATTTATTATGTATAAAAATCCAGCACCTAGAAAATTAGAAAAATTAATTAACGTGTTTCAAATTTTTGTAGGTTTATATCCACACCAACTATTTTTTTGTGGAAATATTAAAGGAAGGGAAAGGGAATCTAAGGATGATAACTGGGGGTCGGGGCAATGTAACATCCCCAAATCCGGATACCTAGATTTGAAAGTATTATCATTCCATTTTCTCTTAAAATCATAAATGCAGAAGCGATTAAAATTTTCTTTAATATAATGGACATCATTGACTTCATTCATGAACATAAGTTGTAGAAAACGTTTGGACTTAAATGAAAAGAAACAATAAAATTCAATGTTAACTTTATTTTCTAAAAGGGGTCGACATTTAAATGTATTAGTACCGAGTCTATCTCACCACAAGTAGTTGTCTCGAATCACCATGCCATAATATCTGAAAATGGGGAAGGATAATGTGAAATGAGCTAACGCTCAGTAAACAAACCTCATTCATATAATGTATGCTTATGATATGCATATAAATTACTATAAAATAAAAGGTATTTCTTAATATGTATTCCCTTCTTTTCATTTCTTTAAAAACTTAACATTGACGTCGTGAGCTCATTTGGTGTATTGTCTAGTCAGTCAGAATGAGTGAGCAATTATTATTTGAAACCTGGTCGAGTGCTGCCTATAGTACCGCCAAATGGTTAAATTAACGTCGTCATTGAACATTGGTTGGGTACACCGGTTCCCTATGCCCAATTTCTCACTCACACCTTTCATGGTATAGATATACACCTCGTAATAAAAACATTCGGAATACATATCTTTTAACAACATTCATTAACTTATAACATTCGGAAACGTTCTATTCTTTGAAACTTCATGTACGCTTGTGGATATATTGACATACATGAATATGTCATAAGAAGCATTAATATCATAAAACGTAATAATCGAATATCAAGATCACATAATAACAAATTTAGATAACACATTTACACTTCTAACAATGTAACGTACGCATGAAGACAAAAGGATGTTTACTTACCCGGAATCCTTAGTAATTTATTTTAAGAATAGTAAGTGGAGATGTCTTTAATCGCCCACTAAGTCAACATGCAAAGTCTTACTTCATTAGCATTTATTTAGTCCAACCATTGTCTTGCTAAATTAAATAAGTTTATTATTTATTTACATTAAAACATAAATTGTAAATTAAACTGTCAATAATTATCAAAAAATAAAAGCAAGGTTTTTAAATAAAGGAAAACACTCTTAACTCATTAACTATTGTTTGATTTATTAATATTGGTAAAATAAGTTATTAAAGAAAAGAAACTGTTGGAGGAATGATCAATTGCAAAATGAATCATTGAATTAATTATGTCATGTTATGCCAATTTCATTTACAAAATGCATCATTCAAGAATTTATACAAAGTGCGTATAATGAAGATTTAGTAAGCATGAGCCCAACTAAAATACCATTTTTTGAATTTTCTTATAACTTAAAAGAAGGAACTAAATTCTTAACTTCGAGGACTAGTCACTAGCTAACATTAAAACGTTGTTGATATAAGAAACAATAAAAATTAGCTCACAAACGAAAATGATGGATTCACACAGAATATTATGATATCATTAACGCCTAAAAGAATAAATCTTTTGATTACATTTCGACTAGACATATTAGGAATAAAGTAATATAAAAAAGCTTCCACCTATTTTATTATTCTTCCAACTTTGAGGGGATACATCCCAAAAGAAAATTAAGGTTAATAAACTCGTACAATTAATAGAACCAATCCGTGTAAATAAAAGTAAGATCTCAATACATGATATAAATCTTTAACGTTGGATTTGACAAAATTCATTGGATTTGCTTTATCATAAAACATGAATTCTACTACAAAGTCAATGCAAGATTGAAAAGTAAATTATTATTATTATTATTATTATTATTATTATTATTATTATTATTATTTTAATACCTTAAATTTTGTTCTTCATTCAGGGACAATGAACCAGGCATAAGAAAATGGAGGTATTCTTTTAGGATTTATTATCAATCCGTTTTGGAGGCATAAAGGAAAATTCTTTTTCCCTTATTATGAAATGTGTAGGATTAGGTTTCAAGATATATATATATATATATATAAAGTAAGATCTCAATACATGATATAAATCTTTAACGTTGGATTTGACAAAATTCATTGGATTTACTTTATCATAAAACATGAATTCTGCTACAAAGTCAATGCAAGATTGAAAAGTAAATTATTATTATTATTATTATTATTATTATTATTATTATTATTATTATTATTATTATTATTATTATTATTATTATTATTATTATTATACCTTA
>NW_019266740.1:552875-556545 GCF_002742605.1 Olea europaea var. sylvestris
TAACATATAGGAACTCCATAATTTTGCGCCCTGATTTTGCTAATTTGACTTAATCATATTATTTACCCAATTCTTGCCAAATAAATACATAACGTAAAGTAAATGCATTAAATCATAATTTACTCTAAATTTTAAAAAAAAGAAAAAAAAAGGTTGAACCCCAACCTTGAGGGCCCCCACCGCCCCGCCCCTAAAGCTTTGTGAGAGAGGTAAATAGCAAGATGTGCCCCATCAGGTCAGGGAACAAGAGCTGCATATACACTGCGCCTCTAAGGAATCCAATTCCATGTCTCAGAAATCGAACCCCCACACTACGGTTGCTAGCAAGGCGTGAGATAACCTCACTCCCGTCCTTTGCACCACTGGACTATGCTCCGGGGGGCATAATTTGCTCTAAATTTTACTAATATTATATGCATATTATAGTTAAGTTTAATATGTTGTGGATCGTCTAGTGCATCAAGGTACATTTTCCTAAAATATAATTAGTCCCAAGAAAAATAAATTTATTATTTAAGCATTAAATATGACATTATAGTAAACATGATAGTTACGTGCTACAATAATGTAAAGGGATTTGCACTGTTACAGGCCACCTGCCCCTCCCCATTAGCTGTTTAAGGCGAGGCAGAGCCCTTGTCCCATTTATTACCCATTTTTTTCCTTATAATTTATTTTATTACCCATTCATTAAAGTGAGATAATAATATATTTATTAGAATTTTAAATTAATTTATTTATTTTTAAAAGTTAAATTATCCAAATATATTTGATAAACTAAAACTTTTATTGTTTGTTATATTCCTTAGATAATCTTAGTTGTCATCTTCTATCAGAACTAATGAAATTTTGTGGAGTTTTCCATTTAAAGTTTTGAATTCTTAAAAAAAAAAAAAAAGGTTAAATGGAGTGGGGCCCTTATTACCCGTACTCGTTCTAGGGCGAAGTCCCCTATATCCTCAACCCAAATACCCGATTAAGCAGGCAATTCAAACCGCATGTATCAAGTTCGATGAATTTTTTGGTCATCCCTATCATGGAAATGAAGTTTTGATTTTGATTGGAAGGTGTTTTTTTGGCTAGATGATAGGTTGAAGTGGGGTGGAGTAAAGTGAAGTGTGGTACGGGGGTGTTGAAGAAGGGGTTAATTACTTTAATAGCTACTTAACTTTGTCGAGTATTACTAATTAATAACTAAATTAAAAAATGTAACTTAATGATCATTAAATTTTCACAAAGTGTTATTATTTCATAATTGAATTTAAAAATACATCTCATTGGTTACTAAACTATGCAACATGTTACCAATCCACCATGCAAGTATAAAAATATGTTAGATTCAACAAACGACATTGACTTAAGTGATGGATGAGTAACATGGAAATAAAGTTTTGATTTTGATTGGAAGGCCTTTTTTTGGCTAGATGATAGGTTGGAGTAGAGTGGAGTGTGGTGGGGGCTAATCACTTTAATAGCTACTTAACTTTGTCAAGTATTACTAATTAATAACTGAATTTAAAAATGTATCTTAATAATCTTTAAAAATTTTCACAAAGTGCTACTATTTTATAGCTGAATTTTAAAATATATCTCAATGGTTACCAAACCATACATCATGTTACCCATCCATCATGCAAGTAGAAAAATCTGTCAGGTTCAACTAACAACGTTGACTTAAGTAATGGATGAGTAACATGGTACATAGTTCGATAATCATTGACATGCATTTTTAAGTTTAGTTAGAGCTGTCAATGAGTCGAGCCGGCTTACGAGTCAAAACTCCCGACTCTAGCTCTTTTAAGTCGAGCTTTTTTTTACCCGATCAGAGCCGAGCAAAAGCTTGGCCAAAAAATCAAGACATGACCCGAGCTTTCGGCTCAGGCCTTACTGAGCCTAATCGGCTTAATTTTTTTCTTCCCTCTCTCATAGATGCCTTGATCGACAACAAATCTGCCGCTCCCCAGAACGAGGCTTGGCCCCCACTTTGGCTTGGTGTTTCTGTACCTCGAGTCGGACCAGCTCGGACTTTTTTCAAGTCGAGTAATAGGCAATTCGAGTCGACGAGCCCGATTGCCATCCCCTAAATTTAGTTATGAAATAGTAACATTTAGCGAAATTCAGTGACCGTTGTGCTAAATTTTTAAGTAAAATCAACCTTAGTTATGTTGGCGCTAATTCGAACATTTAGTACTTTTATTTAATTTTTCTTTGTTAATTTATTCAGTGTTCCTATTATCTTTCTTTCAATATTTTTATGCGAAGTTCGAGATATGATGAACTAGTACCAGTTGATCAAAAATCAAACGTACTTTTTCACTTTGGGCAAAGAGAATTAAAGGTCCGTTTGATTGGTTTCAATTCCATGGAAAATGTTACATCCAAGAAATTCATTTTCTATTTTGACTATTTGATACGAAAGTGGAAATGAAATTCGAATTCTAAAGTACAAATACTTAAAGCATATCTTTGGCCAATTGAGTGGAAAATGTACTCCTATGGTTTTGGTGGGTTTTTCTTTTCCAATTTACATGGAATTAATTTGCATTTTTCACATTTATAATCAACAGGACCTAAGAGAATTACAACAATAAAAAGACCAAAAACAACAAGAAGAAATGGCCAATGAACTAAACAATCCGATAATTCAAGTGAATGAAGCATTAGTTGCCAATGTAGGGTATATGTTAGTCAAGGATTTAATGATCTGTAAATCATTCATAGCTAAATTAGCATTATGTATCTTTCATTTGGGCTGCAAAACTTTCAGTTGAAAACTAATGTCGTCCATTTATATTAGAGTGAATATCAACAAAAGCTCCATTTTTCTTTGATTTATAAGTCTATAATTTTGCGTTTCCTAAAAATCCTTCATTTTTTTTATTTCTTCTTTCATAAGGATTAATTTGAGGGATTTAATAATTGAATTTAAAAATATATCTCAATCACATTGAACTATGCCAAGTGTTACAATTCAGTAACTGAAATTGAAAATGTATCACAATGGCCACTGAACTTTTCCAATTGCTTCTATTTTATAACTGAACTTCAAAATATATCTCAATGGTCACTGAACTATACACTGTGCATAGTTCGGTAACATGGTGTATAATTTAGTGACCATTGAGATATATTTTGAAGTTCAATTTTGAAGTAGTAGCATTTGACAAGGTTCAATGGCCATTGTGACACATTTTTAAGTTCAGTTATTGAGTAGTAACACTTGACAAGATTTAATAACCATTCAAGTAATTAACTCATTGAAGAAGATGAAAATTTGGGTTGTGGGGAATGGGATAGACCAAATTTTTTTTTTCATTTTTTTAGATTATTATATTAATTATTAAATTTGGAAAAATGTAAATTTATCATTTTACACTTTTCAAGTTTGATAAAAATGTCAAATTTTTATTTTCCTAGTCATTTGAATGAATAATCCTTGTGATGTAACTATTTAAAAGATTTGAGACTGTAGATTGCATAGATGAAAACATTACATCAAAAAAAGGTTTTTGCAACAGCCAAAAAACACTTTAAAAGACCTTTTGCTGTGTTTTAGCGTATATGGCGAAGGTCAATGTTGCTACTGAGGGAAGAGTTTTTACAATATTTATTAAACGTTTAACAAATGTTGCCATAGGCTTTTTTTTTTTTTTTTTTTTTTTTTTTTTTT